>NW_028227279.1:2103512-2144163 GCF_978045245.1 Mus caroli | reverse complement strand
AGTGCAACTCACTCATATACTATGTACTACACTGTGCGTTTCTTATATTCTAAGTTTTTCAGTGCAACTCACTCATATACTATGTACTACACTGTGCGTTTCTTATATTCTAAGTTTTTCAGTGCAACTCACTCATATACTATGTACTACACTGTGTGTTTCTTATATTCTAAGTTTTTCAGTGCAACTCACTCATATACTATGTACTACACTGTGCGTTTCTTATATTCTAAGTTTTTCAGTGCAACTCACTCATATACTATGTACTACACTGTGCGTTTCTTATATTCTAAGTTTTTCAGTGCAACTCACTCATATACTATGTACTACACTGTGCGTTTCTTATATTCTAAGTTTTTGCAGTGCAACTCACTCATATACTATGTACTACACTGTGCGTTTCTTATATTCTAAGTTTTTCAGTGCAACTCACTCATATACTATGTACTACACTGTGCGTTTCTTATATTCTAAGTTTTTCAGTGCAACTCACTCATATACTATGTACTACACTGTGCGTTTCTTATATTCTAAGTTTTTCAGTGCAACTCACTCATATACTATGTACTACACTGTGCATTTCGTGTAATGCGGGTTTTCAGTAATTCTAAGTTTTTCAGTGCAACTCACTCATATACTATGTACTACACTGTGCGTTTCTTATATTCTAAGTTTTTCAGTGCAACTCACTCATATACTATGTACTACACTGTGCGTTTCTTATATTCTAAGTTTTTCAGTGCAACTCACTCATATACTATGTACTACACTGTGCGTTTCTTATATTCTAAGTTTTTGAGTGCAACTCACTCATATACTATGTACTACACTGTGCGTTTCTTATATTCTAAGTTTTTTCATTGCAACTCACTCATATACTATGTACTACACTGTGCGTTTCTTATATTCTAAGTTTTTCAGTGCAACTCACTCATATACTATGTACTACACTGTGCGTTTCTTATATTCTAAGTTTTTCAGTGCAACTCACTCATATACTATGTACTACACTGTGCGTTTCTTATATTCTAAGTTTTTCAGTGCAACTCACTCATATACTATGTACTACACTGTGCGTTTCTTATATTCTAAGTTTTTCAGTGCAACTCACTCATATACTATGTACTACACTGTGCGTTTCTTATATTCTAAGTTTTTCAGTGCAACTCACTCATATACTATGTACTACACTGTGCGTTTCTTATATTCTAAGTTTTTGAGTGCAACTCACTCATATACTATGTACTACACTGTGCGTTTCTTATATTCTAAGTTTTTCAGTGCAACTCACTCATATACTATGTACTACACTGTGCGTTTCTTATATTCTAAGTTTTTCAGTGCAACTCACTCATATACTATGTACTACACTGTGCGTTTCTTATATTCTAAGTTTTTCAGTGCAACTCACTCATATACTATGTACTACACTGTGCGTTTCTTATATTCTAAGTTTTTCAGTGCAACTCACTCATATACTATGTACTACACTGTGCGTTTCTTATATTCTAAGTTTTTCAGTGCAACTCACTCATATACTATGTACTACACTGTGCGTTTCTTATATTCTAAGTTTTTCAGTGCAACTCACTCATATACTATGTACTACACTGTGCGTTTCTTATATTCTAAGTTTTTCAGTGCAACTCACTCATATACTATGTACTACACTGTGCGTTTCTTATATTCTAAGTTTTTGAGTGCAACTCACTCATATACTATGTACTTACACTGTGCGTTTCTTATATTCTAAGTTTTTCAGTGCAACTCACCTCATATACTATGTACTACACTGTGCGTTTCTTATATTCTAAGTTTTTCAGTGCAACTCACTCATATACTATGTACTACACTGTGCGTTTCTTATATTCTAAGTTTTTCAGTGCAACTCACTCATATACTATGTACTACACTGTGCGTTTCTTATATTCTGTTTTTCAGTGCAACTCACTCATATACTATGTACTACACTGTGCGTTTCTTATATTCTAAGTTTTTCAGTGCAACTCACTCATATACTATGTACTACACTGTGCGTTTCTTATATTCTAAGTTTTTCAGTGCAACTCACTCATATACTATGTACTACACTGTGCGTTTCTTATATTCTAATTTTTCAGTGCAACTCACTCATATACTATGTACTGCACTGTGCGTTTCTTATATTCTAAGTTTTTCAGTGCAACTCACTCATATACTATGTACTGCACTGTGCGTTTCTTATATTCTAAGTTTTTCAGTGCAACTCACTCATATACTATGTACTACACTGTGCGTTTCTTATATTCTAAGTTTTTGAGTGCAACTCACTCATATACTATGTACTACACTGTGCGTTTCTTATATTCTAAGTTTTTCAGTGCAACTCACTCATATACTATGTACTACACTGTGCGTTTCTTATATTCTAAGTTTTTCAGTGCAACTCACTCATATACTATGTACTACACTGTGCGTTTCTTATATTCTAAGTTTTTCAGTGCAACTCACTCATATACTATGTACTACACTGTGCGTTTCTTATATTCTAAGTTTTTCAGTGCAACTCACTCATATACTATGTACTACACTGTGCGTTTCTTATATTCTAAGTTTTTCAGTGCAACTCACTCATATACTATGTACTACACTGTGCGTTTCTTATATTCTAAGTTTTTCAGTGCAACTCACTCATATACTATGTACTACACTGTGCGTTTCTTATATTCTAAGTTTTTGAGTGCAACTCACTCATATACTATGTACTACACTGTGCGTTTCTTATATTCTAAGTTTTTCAGTGCAACTCACTCATATACTATGTACTACACTGTGCGTTTCTTATATTCTAAGTTTTTCAGTGCAACTCACTCATATACTATGTACTACACTGTGCGTTTCTTATATTCTAAGTTTTTCAGTGCAACTCACTCATATACTATGTACTACACTGTGCGTTTCTTATATTCTAATTTTTCAGTGCAACTCACTCATATACTATGTACTGCACTGTGCGTTTCTTATATTCTAAGTTTTTCAGTGCAACTCACTCATATACTATGTACTACACTGTGCGTTTCTTATATTCTAAGTTTTTCAGTGCAACTCACTCATATACTATGTACTACACTGTGCGTTTCTTATATTCTAAGTTTTTCAGTGCAACTCACTCATATACTATGTATTACACTGTGCGTTTCTTATATTCTAAGTTTTTCAGTGCAACTCACTCATATACTATGTACTACACTGTGTGTTTCTTATATTCTAAGTTTTTCAGTGCAACTCACTCATATACTATGTACTACACTGTGCGTTTCTTATATTCTAAGTTTTTCAGTGCAACTCACTCATATACTATGTACTACACTGTGCGTTTCTTATATTCTAAGTTTTTCAGTGCAACTCACTCATATACTATGTACTACACTGTGCGTTTCTTATATTCTAAGTTTTTCAGTGCAACTCACTCATATACTATGTACTACACTGTGCGTTTCTTATATTCTAAGTTTTTCAGTGCAACTCACTCATATACTATGTACTACACTGTGTGTTTCTTATATTCTAAGTTTTTCAGTGCAACTCACTCATATACTATGTACTACACTGTGCGTTTCTTATATTCTAAGTTTTTCAGTGCAACTCACTCATATACTATGTACTACACTGTGCGTTTCTTATATTCTAAGTTTTTCAGTGCAACTCACTCATATACTATGTACTACACTGTGCGTTTCTTATATTCTAAGTTTTTGAGTGCAACTCACTCATATACTATGTACTACACTGTGCGTTTCTTATATTCTAAGTTTTTCAGTGCAACTCACTCATATACTATGTACTACACTGTGCGTTTCTTATATTCTAAGTTTTTCAGTGCAACTCACTCATATACTATGTACTACACTGTGCGTTTCTTATATTCTAAGTTTTTCAGTGCAACTCACTCATATACTATGTACTACACTGTGCATTTCGTGTAATGCGGGTTTTCAGTAAATTCTAAGTTTTTCAGTGCAACTCACTCATATACTATGTACTACACTGTGCGTTTCTTATATTCTAAGTTTTTCAGTGCAACTCACTCATATACTATGTACTACACTGTGCGTTTCTTATATTCTAAGTTTTTCAGTGCAACTCACTCATATACTATGTACTACACTGTGCGTTTCTTATATTCTAAGTTTTTGAGTGCAACTCACTCATATACTATGTACTACACTGTGCGTTTCTTATATTCTAAGTTTTTCATTGCAACTCACTCATATACTATGTACTACACTGTGCGTTTCTTATATTCTAAGTTTTTGAGTGCAACTCACTCATATACTATGTACTACACTGTGCGTTTCTTATATTCTAAGTTTTTCAGTGCAACTCACTCATATACTATGTACTACACTGTGCGTTTCTTATATTCTAAGTTTTCAGTGCAACTCACTCATATACTATGTACTACACTGTGCGTTTCTTATATTCTAAGTTTTTCAGTGCAACTCACTCATATACTATGTACTACACTGTGCGTTTCTTATATTCTAAGTTTTTCAGTGCAACTCACTCATATACTATGTACTACACTGTGCGTTTCTTATATTCTAAGTTTTTGAGTGCAACTCACTCATATACTATGTACTACACTGTGCGTTTCTTATATTCTAAGTTTTTCAGTGCAACTCACTCATATACTATGTACTACACTGTGCGTTTCTTATATTCTAAGTTTTTCAGTGCAACTCACTCATATACTATGTACTACACTGTGCGTTTCTTATATTCTAAGTTTTTCAGTGCAACTCACTCATATACTATGTACTACACTGTGCGTTTCTTATATTCTAAGTTTTTCAGTGCAACTCACTCATATACTATGTACTACACTGTGCGTTTCTTATATTCTAAGTTTTTCAGTGCAACTCACTCATATACTATGTACTACACTGTGCGTTTCTTATATTCTAAGTTTTTCAGTGCAACTCACTCATATACTATGTACTACACTGTGCGTTTCTTATATTCTAAGTTTTTCAGTGCAACTCACTCATATACTATGTACTACACTGTGCGTTTCTTATATTCTAAGTTTTTCAGTGCAACTCACTCATATACTATGTACTACACTGTGCGTTTCTTATATTCTAAGTTTTTCAGTGCAACTCACTCATATACTATGTACTACACTGTGCGTTTCTTATATTCTAAGTTTTTGAGTGCAACTCACTCATATACTATGTACTACACTGTGCGTTTCTTATATTCTAAGTTTTTCAGTGCAACTCACTCATATACTATGTACTACACTGTGCGTTTCTTATATTCTAAGTTTTTCAGTGCAACTCACTCATATACTATGTACTACACTGTGCGTTTCTTATATTCTAAGTTTTTCAGTGCAACTCACTCATATACTATGTACTACACTGTGCGTTTCTTATATTCTAAGTTTTTCAGTGCAACTCACTCATATACTATGTACTACACTGTGCGTTTCTTATATTCTAAGTTTTTCAGTGCAACTCACTCATATACTATGTACTACACTGTGCGTTTCTTATATTCTAAGTTTTTGAGTGCAACTCACTCATATACTATGTACTACACTGTGCGTTTCTTATATTCTAAGTTTTTCAGTGCAACTCACTCATATACTATGTACTACACTGTGCGTTTCTTATATTCTAAGTTTTTGAGTGCAACTCACTCATATACTATGTACTACACTGTGCGTTTCTTATATTCTAAGTTTTTCAGTGCAACTCACTCATATACTATGTACTACACTGTGCGTTTCTTATATTCTAAGTTTTTCAGTGCAACTCACTCATATACTATGTACTACACTGTGCGTTTCTTATATTCTAAGTTTTTCAGTGCAACTCACTCATATACTATGTACTACACTGTGCGTTTCTTATATTCTAAGTTTTTCAGTGCAACTCACTCATATACTATGTACTACACTGTGCGTTTCTTATATTCTAAGTTTTTGCAGTGCAACTCACTCATATACTATGTACTACACTGTGCGTTTCTTATATTCTAAGTTTTTCAGTGCAACTCACTCATATACTATGTCCTACACTGTGCGTTTCTTATATTCTAAGTTTTTCAGTGCAACTCACTCATATACTATGTACTACACTGTGCGTTTCTTATATTCTAAGTTTTTCAGTGCAACTCACTCATATACTATGTACTACACTGTGCGTTTCTTATATTCTAAGTTTTTCAGTGCAACTCACTCATATACTATGTACTACACTGTGCGTTTCTTATATTCTAAGTTTTTCAGTGCAACTCACTCATATACTATGTACTACACTGTGCGTTTCTTATATTCTAAGTTTTTCAGTGCAACTCACTCATATACTATGTACTACACTGTGCGTTTCTTATATTCTAAGTTTTTCAGTGCAACTCACTCATATACTATGTACTACACTGTGCGTTTCTTATATTCTAAGTTTTTCAGTGCAACTCACTCATATACTATGTACTACACTGTGCGTTTCTTATATTCTAAGTTTTTCAGTGCAACTCACTCATATACTATGTACTACACTGTGCGTTTCTTATATTCTAAGTTTTTGAGTGCAACTCACTCATATACTATGTACTACACTGTGCGTTTCTTATATTCTAAGTTTTTGAGTGCAACTCACTCATATACTATGTACTACACTGTGCGTTTCTTATATTCTAAGTTTTTCAGTGCAACTCACTCATATACTATGTACTACACTGTGCGTTTCTTATATTCTAAGTTTTTCAGTGCAACTCACTCATATACTATGTACTACACTGTGCGTTTCTTATATTCTAAGTTTTTCAGTGCAACTCACTCATATACTATGTACTACACTGTGCGTTTCTTATATTCTAAGTTTTTCAGTGCAACTCACTCATATACTATGTACTACACTGTGCATTTCGTGTAATGCGGGTTTTTCAGTAAATTCTAACTTTTTCTGTGCAACTCACTCATATACTATGTACTACACTGTGCGTTTCTTATATTCTAAGTTTTTCAGTGCAACTCACTCATATACTATGTACTACACTGTGCGTTTCTTATATTCTAAGTTTTTCAGTGCAACTCACTCATATACTATGTACTACACTGTGCGTTTCTTATATTCTAAGTTTTTGAGTGCAACTCACTCATATACTATGTACTACACTGTGCGTTTCTTATATTCTAAGTTTTTCATTGCAACTCACTCATATACTATGTACTACACTGTGCGTTTCTTATATTCTAAGTTTTTGAGTGCAACTCACTCATATACTATGTACTACACTGTGCGTTTCTTATATTCTAAGTTTTTCAGTGCAACTCACTCATATACTATGTACTACACTGTGCGTTTCTTATATTCTAAGTTTTTCAGTGCAACTCACTCATATACTATGTACTACACTGTGCGTTTCTTATATTCTAAGTTTTCAGTGCAACTCACTCATATACTATGTACTACACTGTGCGTTTCTTATATTCTAAGTTTTTCAGTGCAACTCACTCATATACTATGTACTACACTGTGCGTTTCTTATATTCTAAGTTTTTCAGTGCAACTCACTCATATACTATGTACTACACTGTGCGTTTCTTATATTCTAAGTTTTTGAGTGCAACTCACTCATATACTATGTACTACACTGTGCGTTTCTTATATTCTAAGTTTTTCAGTGCAACTCACTCATATACTATGTACTACACTGTGCGTTTCTTATATTCTAAGTTTTTCAGTGCAACTCACTCATATACTATGTACTACACTGTGCGTTTCTTATATTCTAAGTTTTTCAGTGCAACTCACTCATATACTATGTACTACACTGTGCGTTTCTTATATTCTGTTTTTCAGTGCAACTCACTCATATACTATGTACTACACTGTGCGTTTCTTATATTCTAAGTTTTTCAGTGCAACTCACTCATATACTATGTACTACACTGTGCGTTTCTTATATTCTAAGTTTTTCAGTGCAACTCACTCATATACTATGTACTACACTGTGCGTTTCTTATATTCTAAGTTTTTCAGTGCAACTCACTCATATACTATGTACTACACTGTGCGTTTCTTATATTCTAAGTTTTTCAGTGCAACTCACTCATATACTATGTACTACACTGTGCGTTTCTTATATTCTAAGTTTTTCAGTGCAACTCACTCATATACTATGTACTACACTGTGCGTTTCTTATATTCTAAGTTTTTCAGTGCAACTCACTCATATACTATGTACTACACTGTGCGTTTCTTATATTCTAAGTTTTTCAGTGCAACTCACTCATATACTATGTACTACACTGTGCGTTTCTTATATTCTAAGTTTTTCAGTGCAACTCACTCATATACTATGTACTACACTGTGCGTTTCTTATATTCTAAGTTTTTGAGTGCAACTCACTCATATACTATGTACTACACTGTGCGTTTCTTATATTCTAAGTTTTTCAGTGCAACTCACTCATATACTATGTACTACACTGTGCGTTTCTTATATTCTAATTTTTCAGTGCAACTCACTCATATACTATGTACTGCACTGTGCGTTTCTTATATTCTAAGTTTTTCAGTGCAACTCACTCATATACTATGTACTGCACTGTGCGTTTCTTATATTCTAAGTTTTTCAGTGCAACTCACTCATATACTATGTACTACACTGTGCGTTTCTTATATTCTAAGTTTTTCAGTGCAACTCACTCATATACTATGTACTACACTGTGCGTTTCTTAGATTCTAAGTTTTTCAGTGCAACTCACTCATATACTATGTACTACACTCTGCGTTTCTTATATTCTAAGTTTTTCAGTGCAACTCACTCATATACTATGTACTACACTGTGCGTTTCTTATATTCTAAGTTTTTCAGTGCAACTCACTCATATACTATGTACTACACTGTGCGTTTCTTATATTCTAAGTTTTTCAGTGCAACTCACTCATATACTATGTACTACACTGTGCGTTTCTTATATTCTAAGTTTTTCAGTGCAACTCACTCATATACTATGTACTACACTGTGCGTTTCTTATATTCTAAGTTTTTGAGTGCAACTCGCTCATATACTATGTACTACACTGTGCGTTTCTTATATTCTAAGTTTTTCAGTGCAACTCACTCATATACTATGTACTACACTGTGCGTTTCTTATATTCTAAGTTTTTGAGTGCAACTCACTCATATACTATGTACTACACTGTGCGTTTCTTATATTCTAAGTTTTTCAGTGCAACTCACTCATATACTATGTACTACACTGTGCGTTTCTTATATTCTAATTTTTCAGTGCAACTCACTCATATACTATGTACTGCACTGTGCGTTTCTTATATTCTAAGTTTTTCAGTGCAACTCACTCATATACTATGTACTGCACTGTGCGTTTCTTATATTCTAAGTTTTTCAGTGCAACTCACTCATATACTATGTACTACACTGTGCATTTCGTGTAATGCGGGTTTTTCATTAAATTCTAAGTTTTTCAGTGCAACTCACTCATATACTATGTACTACACTGTGCGTTTCTTATATTCTAAGTTTTTGAGTGCAACTCACTCATATACTATGTACTACACTGTGCGTTTCTTATATTCTATGTTTTTCAGTGCAACTCACTCATATACTATGTACTACACTGTGCGTTTCTTATATTCTAATTTTTCAGTGCAACTCACTCATATACTATGTACTACACTGTGCGTTTCTTATATTCTAAGTTTTTCAGTGCAACTCACTCATATACTATGTACTGCACTGTGCGTTTCTTATATTCTAAGTTTTTCAGTGCAACTCACTCATATACTATGTACTACACTGTGCGTTTCTTATATTCTAAGTTTTTCAGTGCAACTCACTCATATACTATGTACTACACTGTGCGTTTCTTATATTCTAAGTTTTTCAGTGCAACTCACTCATATACTATGTACTACACTGTGCGTTTCTTATATTCTAAGTTTTTCAGTGCAACTCACTCATATACTATGTCCTACACTGTGCGTTTCTTATATTCTAAGTTTTTCAGTGCAACTCACTCATATACTATGTACTACACTGTGCGAGTTTCTTATATTCTAAGTTTTTCAGTGCAACTCACTCATATACTATGTACTACACTGTGCGTTTCTTATATTCTAAGTTTTTCAGTGCAACTCACTCATATACTATGTACTACACTGTGCGTTTCTTATATTCTAAGTTTTTCAGTGCAACTCACTCATATACTATGTACTACACTGTGCGTTTCTTATATTCTAAGTTTTTCAGTGCAACTCACTCATATACTATGTACTACACTGTGTGTTTCTTATATTCTAAGTTTTTCAGTGCAACTCACTCATATACTATGTACTACACTGTGCGTTTCTTATATTCTAAGTTTTTCAGTGCAACTCACTCATATACTATGTACTACACTGTGCGTTTCTTATATTCTAAGTTTTTCAGTGCAACTCACTCATATACTATGTACTACACTGTGCGTTTCTTATATTCTAAGTTTTTGAGTGCAACTCACTCATATACTATGTACTACACTGTGCGTTTCTTATATTCTAAGTTTTTCAGTGCAACTCACTCATATACTATGTACTACACTGTGCGTTTCTTATATTCTAAGTTTTTCAATGCAACTCACTCATATACTATGTACTACACTGTGCGTTTCTTATATTCTAAGTTTTTCAGTGCAACTCACTCATATACTATGTACTACACTGTGCATTTCGTGTAATGCGGGTTTTTCAGTAAATTCTAAGTTTTTCAGTGCAACTCACTCATATACTATGTACTACACTGTGCGTTTCTTATATTCTAAGTTTTTCAGTGCAACTCACTCATATACTATGTACTGCACTGTGCGTTTCTTATATTCTAAGTTTTTCAGTGCAACTCACTCATATACTATGTACTACACTGTGCGTTTCTTATATTCTAAGTTTTTGAGTGCAACTCACTCATATACTATGTACTACACTGTGCGTTTCTTATATTCTAAGTTTTTCATTGCAACTCACTCATATACTATGTACTACACTGTGCGTTTCTTATATTCTAAGTTTTTGAGTGCAACTCACTCATATACTATGTACTACACTGTGCGTTTCTTATATTCTAAGTTTTTCAGTGCAACTCACTCATATACTATGTACTGCACTGTGCGTTTCTTATATTCTAAGTTTTTCAGTGCAACTCACTCATATACTATGTACTACACTGTGCATTTCGTGTAATGCGGGTTTTTCATTAAATTCTAAGTTTTTCAGTGCAACTCACTCATATACTATGTACTACACTGTGCGTTTCTTATATTCTAAGTTTTTGAGTGCAACTCACTCATATACTATGTACTACACTGTGCGTTTCTTATATTCTATGTTTTTCAGTGCAACTCACTCATATACTATGTACTACACTGTGCGTTTCTTATATTCTAATTTTTCAGTGCAACTCACTCATATACTATGTACTACACTGTGCGTTTCTTATATTCTAAGTTTTTCAGTGCAACTCACTCATATACTATGTACTGCACTGTGCGTTTCTTATATTCTAAGTTTTTCAGTGCAACTCACTCATATACTATGTACTACACTGTGCGTTTCTTATATTCTAAGTTTTTCAGTGCAACTCACTCATATACTATGTACTACACTGTGCGTTTCTTATATTCTAAGTTTTTCAGTGCAACTCACTCATATACTATGTACTACACTGTGCGTTTCTTATATTCTAAGTTTTTCAGTGCAACTCACTCATATACTATGTCCTACACTGTGCGTTTCTTATATTCTAAGTTTTTCAGTGCAACTCACTCATATACTATGTACTACACTGTGCGAGTTTCTTATATTCTAAGTTTTTCAGTGCAACTCACTCATATACTATGTACTACACTGTGCGTTTCTTATATTCTAAGTTTTTCAGTGCAACTCACTCATATACTATGTACTACACTGTGCGTTTCTTATATTCTAAGTTTTTCAGTGCAACTCACTCATATACTATGTACTACACTGTGCGTTTCTTATATTCTAAGTTTTTCAGTGCAACTCACTCATATACTATGTACTACACTGTGTGTTTCTTATATTCTAAGTTTTTCAGTGCAACTCACTCATATACTATGTACTACACTGTGCGTTTCTTATATTCTAAGTTTTTCAGTGCAACTCACTCATATACTATGTACTACACTGTGCGTTTCTTATATTCTAAGTTTTTCAGTGCAACTCACTCATATACTATGTACTACACTGTGCGTTTCTTATATTCTAAGTTTTTGAGTGCAACTCACTCATATACTATGTACTACACTGTGCGTTTCTTATATTCTAAGTTTTTCAGTGCAACTCACTCATATACTATGTACTACACTGTGCGTTTCTTATATTCTAAGTTTTTCAATGCAACTCACTCATATACTATGTACTACACTGTGCGTTTCTTATATTCTAAGTTTTTCAGTGCAACTCACTCATATACTATGTACTACACTGTGCATTTCGTGTAATGCGGGTTTTTCAGTAAATTCTAAGTTTTTCAGTGCAACTCACTCATATACTATGTACTACACTGTGCGTTTCTTATATTCTAAGTTTTTCAGTGCAACTCACTCATATACTATGTACTACACTGTGCGTTTCTTATATTCTAAGTTTTTCAGTGCAACTCACTCATATACTATGTACTACACTGTGCGTTTCTTATATTCTAAGTTTTTGAGTGCAACTCACTCATATACTATGTACTACACTGTGCGTTTCTTATATTCTAAGTTTTTCAGTGCAACTCACTCATATACTATGTACTACACTGTGCGTTTCTTATATTCTAAGTTTTTCAGTGCAACTCACTCATATACTATGTACTACACTGTGCGTTTCTTATATTCTAAGTTTTTCAGTGCAACTCACTCATATACTATGTACTACACTGTGCGTTTCTTATATTCTAAGTTTTTCAGTGCAACTCACTCATATACTATGTACTACACTGTGCGTTTCTTATATTCTGTTTTTCAGTGCAACTCACTCATATACTATGTACTACACTGTGCGTTTCTTATATTCTAAGTTTTTCAGTGCAACTCACTCATATACTATGTACTACACTGTGCGTTTCTTATATTCTAAGTTTTTTAGTGCAACTCACTCATATACTATGTACTACACTGTGCGTTTCTTATATTCTAAGTTTTTCAGTGCAACTCACTCATATACTATGTACTACACTGTGCGTTTCTTATATTCTAAGTTTTTCAGTGCAACTCACTCATATACTATGTACTACACTGTGCGTTTCTTATATTCTAAGTTTTTCAGTGCAACTCACTCATATACTATGTACTACACTGTGCGTTTCTTATATTCTAAGTTTTTCAGTGCAACTCACTCATATACTATGTACTACACTGTGCGTTTCTTATATTCTAAGTTTTTCAGTGCAACTCACTCATATACTATGTACTACACTGTGCGTTTCTTATATTCTAAGTTTTTCAGTGCAACTCACTCATATACTATGTACTACACTGTGCGTTTCTTATATTCTAAGTTTTTGAGTGCAACTCACTCATATACTATGTACTACACTGTGCGTTTCTTATATTCTAAGTTTTTCAGTGCAACTCACTCATATACTATGTACTGCACTGTGCGTTTCTTATATTCTAATTTTTCAGTGCAACTCACTCATATACTATGTACTGCACTGTGCGTTTCTTATATTCTAAGTTTTTCAGTGCAACTCACTCATATACTATTTACTGCACTGTGCGTTTCTTATATTCTAAGTTTTTCAGTGCAACTCACTCATATACTATGTACTACACTGTGCGTTTCTTATATTCTAAGTTTTTCAGTGCAACTCACTCATATACTATGTACTACACTGTGCGTTTCTTAGATTCTAAGTTTTTCAGTGCAACTCACTCATATACTATGTACTACACTGTGCGTTTCTTATATTCTAAGTTTTTCAGTGCAACTCACTCATATACTATGTACTACACTGTGCGTTTCTTATATTCTAAGTTTTTCAGTGCAACTCACTCATATACTATGTACTACACTGTGCGTTTCTTATATTCTAAGTTTTTCAGTGCAACTCACTCATATACTATGTACTACACTGTGCGTTTCTTATATTCTAAGTTTTTCAGTGCAACTCACTCATATACTATGTACTACACTGTGCGTTTCTTATATTCTAAGTTTTTGAGTGCAACTCACTCATATACTATGTACTACACTGTGCGTTTCTTATATTCTAAGTTTTTCAGTGCAACTCACTCATATACTATGTACTACACTGTGCGTTTCTTATATTCTAAGTTTTTGAGTGCAACTCACTCATATACTATGTACTACACTGTGCGTTTCTTATATTCTAAGTTTTTCAGTGCAACTCACTCATATACTATGTACTACACTGTGCGTTTCTTATATTCTAATTTTTCAGTGCAACTCACTCATATACTATATACTGCACTGTGCGTTTCTTATATTCTAAGTTTTTCAGTGCAACTCACTCATATACTATGTACTGCACTGTGCGTTTCTTATATTCTAAGTTTTTCAGTGCAACTCACTCATATACTATGTACTACACTGTGCATTTCGTGTAATGCGGGTTTTTCATTAAATTCTAAGTTTTTCAGTGCAACTCACTCATATACTATGTACTACACTGTGCGTTTCTTATATTCTAAGTTTTTCAGTGCAACTCACTCATATACTATGTACTACACTGTGCGTTTCTTATATTCTAAGTTTTTCAGTGCAACTCACTCATATACTATGTACTACACTGTGCGTTTCTTATATTCTAAGTTTTTCATTGCAACTCACTCATATACTATGTACTACACTGTGCGTTTCTTATATTCTAAGTTTTTGAGTGCAACTCACTCATATACTATGTACTACACTGTGCGTTTCTTATATTCTAAGTTTTTCAGTGCAACTCACTCATATACTATGTACTACACTGTGCGTTTCTTATATTCTAAGTTTTTCAGTGCAACTCACTCATATACTATGTACTACACTGTGCGTTTCTTATATTCTAAGTTTTCAGTGCAACTCACTCATATACTATGTACTACACTGTGCGTTTCTTATATTCTAAGTTTTTCAGTGCAACTCACTCATATACTATGTACTACACTGTGCGTTTCTTATATTCTAAGTTTTTCAGTGCAACTCACTCATATACTATGTACTACACTGTGCGTTTCTTATATTCTAAGTTTTTGAGTGCAACTCACTCATATACTATGTACTACACTGTGCGTTTCTTATATTCTAAGTTTTTCAGTGCAACTCACTCATATACTATGTACTACACTGTGCGTTTCTTATATTCTAAGTTTTTCAGTGCAACTCACTCATATACTATGTACTACACTGTGCGTTTCTTATATTCTAAGTTTTTCAGTGCAACTCACTCATATACTATGTACTACACTGTGCGTTTCTTATATTCTAAGTTTTTCAGTGCAACTCACTCATATACTATGTACTACACTGTGCGTTTCTTATATTCTAAGTTTTTCAGTGCAACTCACTCATATACTATGTACTACACTGTGCGTTTCTTATATTCTAAGTTTTTCAGTGCAACTCACTCATATACTATGTACTACACTGTGCGTTTCTTATATTCTAAGTTTTTCAGTGCAACTCACTCATATACTATGTACTACACTGTGCGTTTCTTATATTCTAAGTTTTTCAGTGCAACTCACTCATATACTATGTACTACACTGTGCGTTTCTTATATTCTAAGTTTTTCAGTGCAACTCACTCATATACTATGTACTACACTGTGCGTTTCTTATATTCTAAGTTTTTCAGTGCAACTCACTCATATAATATGTACTACACTGTGCGTTTCTTATATTCTAAGTTTTTCAGTGCAACTCACTCATATACTATGTACTACACTGTGCGTTTCTTATATTCTAAGTTTTTGAGTGCAACTCACTCATATACTATGTACTACACTGTGCGTTTCTTATATTCTAAGTTTTTCAGTGCAACTCACTCATATACTATGTACTACACTGTGCGTTTCTTATATTCTAAGTTTTTGAGTGCAACTCACTCATATACTATGTACTACACTGTGCGTTTCTTATATTCTATGTTTTTCAGTGCAACTCACTCATATACTATGTACTACACTGTGCGTTTCTTATATTCTAATTTTTCAGTGCAACTCACTCATATACTATGAACTACACTGTGCGTTTCTTATATTCTAAGTTTTTCAGTGCAACTCACTCATATACTATGTACTGCACTGTGCGTTTCTTATATTCTAAGTTTTTCAGTGCAACTCACTCATATACTATGTACTACACTGTGCGTTTCTTATATTCTAAGTTTTTCAGTGCAACTCACTCATATACTATGTACTACACTGTGCGTTTCTTATATTCTAAGTTTTTCAGTGCAACTCACTCATATACTATGTACTACACTGTGCGTTTCTTATATTCTAAGTTTTTCAGTGCAACTCACTCATATACTATGTCCTACACTGTGCGTTTCTTATATTCTAAGTTTTTCAGTGCAACTCACTCATATACTATGTACTACACTGTGCGAGTTTCTTATATTCTAAGTTTTTCAGTGCAACTCACTCATATACTATGTACTACACTGTGCGTTTCTTATATTCTAAGTTTTTCAGTGCAACTCACTCATATACTATGTACTACACTGTGCGTTTCTTATATTCTAAGTTTTTCAGTGCAACTCACTCATATACTATGTACTACACTGTGCGTTTCTTATATTCTAAGTTTTTCAGTGCAACTCACTCATATACTATGTACTACACTGTGTGTTTCTTATATTCTAAGTTTTTCAGTGCAACTCACTCATATACTATGTACTACACTGTGCGTTTCTTATATTCTAAGTTTTTCAGTGCAACTCACTCATATACTATGTACTACACTGTGCGTTTCTTATATTCTAAGTTTTTCAGTGCAACTCACTCATATACTATGTACTACACTGTGCGTTTCTTATATTCTAAGTTTTTCAGTGCAACTCACTCATATACTATGTACTACACTGTGCGTTTCTTATATTCTAAGTTTTTCAATGCAACTCACTCATATACTATGTACTACACTGTGCGTTTCTTATATTCTAAGTTTTTCAGTGCAACTCACTCATATACTATGTACTATACTGTGCATTTCGTGTAATGCGGTTTTTTCAGTAAATTCTAAGTTTTTCAGTGCAACTCACTCATATACTATGTACTACACTGTGCGTTTCTTATATTCTAAGTTTTTCAGTGCAACTCACTCATATACTATGTACTACACTGTGCGTTTCTTATATTCTAAGTTTTTCAGTGCAACTCACTCATATACTATGTACTACACTGTGCGTTTCTTATATTCTAAGTTTTTGAGTGCAACTCACTCATATACTATGTACTACACTGTGCGTTTCTTATATTCTAAGTTTTTCATTGCAACTCACTCATATACTATGTACTACACTGTGCGTTTCTTATATTCTAAGTTTTTGAGTGCAACTCACTCATATACTATGTACTACACTGTGCGTTTCTTATATTCTAAGTTTTTCAGTGCAACTCACTCATATACTATGTACTACACTGTGCGTTTCTTATATTCTAAGTTTTTCAGTGCAACTCACTCATATACTATGTACTACACTGTGCGTTTCTTATATTCTAAGTTTTCAGTGCAACTCACTCATATACTATGTACTACACTGTGCGTTTCTTATATTCTAAGTTTTTCAGTGCAACTCACTCATATACTATGTACTACACTGTGCGTTTCTTATATTCTAAGTTTTTCAGTGCAACTCACTCATATACTATGTACTACACTGTGCGTTTCTTATATTCTAAGTTTTTGAGTGCAACTCACACATATACTATGTACTACACTGTGCGTTTCTTATATTCTAAGTTTTTCAGTGCAACTCACTCATATACTATGTACTACACTGTGCGTTTCTTATATTCTAAGTTTTTGAGTGCAACTCACTCATATACTATGTACTACACTGTGCGTTTCTTATATTCTAAGTTTTTCAGTGCAACTCACTCATATACTATGTACTACACTGTGCGTTTCTTATATTCTAAGTTTTTCAGTGCAACTCACTCATATACTATGTACTACACTGTGCGTTTCTTATATTCTAAGTTTTTCAGTGCAACTCACTCATATACTATGTACTACACTGTGCGTTTCTTATATTCTAAGTTTTTCAGTGCAACTCACTCATATACTATGTACTACACTGTGCGTTTCTTATATTCTAATTTTTCAGTGCAACTCACTCATATACTATGTACTACACTGTGCGTTTCTTATATTCTAAGTTTTTCAGTGCAACTCACTCATATACTATGTACTGCACTGTGCGTTTCTTATATTCTAAGTTTTTCAGTGCAACTCACTCATATACTATGTACTACACTGTGCGTTTCTTATATTCTAAGTTTTTCAGTGCAACTCACTCATATACTATGTACTACACTGTGCGTTTCTTATATTCTAAGTTTTTCAGTGCAACTCACTCATATACTATGTACTACACTGTGCGTTTCTTATATTCTAAGTTTTTCAGTGCAACTCACTCATATACTATGTACTACACTGTGTGTTTCTTATATTCTAAGTTTTTCAGTGCAACTCACTCATATACTATGTACTACACTGTGCGTTTCTTATATTCTAAGTTTTTCAGTGCAACTCACTCATATACTATGTACTACACTGTGCGTTTCTTATATTCTAAGTTTTTCAGTGCAACTCACTCATATACTATGTACTACACTGTGCGTTTCTTATATTCTAAGTTTTTCAGTGCAACTCACTCATATACTATGTACTACACTGTGCGTTTCTTATATTCTAAGTTTTTCAGTGCAACTCACTCATATACTATGTACTACACTGTGCGTTTCTTATATTCTAAGTTTTTCAGTGCAACTCACTCATATACTATGTACTACACTGTGCGTTTCTTATATTCTAAGTTTTTCAGTGCAACTCACTCATATACTATGTACTACACTGTGCATTTCGTGTAATGCGGGTTTTTTAGTAAATTCTAAGTTTTTGAGTGCAACTCACTCATATACTATGTACTACACTGTGCGTTTCTTATATTCTAAGTTTTTGAGTGCAACTCACTCATATACTATGTACTACACTGTGCGTTTCTTATATTCTAAGTTTTTCAGTGCAACTCACTCATATACTATGTACTACACTGTGAATTTCTTATATTCTAAGTTTTTGAGTGCAACTCACTCATATACTATGTACTACACTGTGCGTTTCTTATATTCTAAGTTTTTCATTGCAACTCACTCATATACTATGTACTACACTGTGCGTTTCTTATATTCTAAGTTTTTGAGTGCAACTCACTCATATACTATGTACTACACTGTGCGTTTCTTATATTCTAAGTTTTTCAGTGCAACTCACTCATATACTATGTACTACACTGTGCGTTTCTTATATTCTAAGTTTTTCAGTGCAACTCACTCATATACTATGTACTACACTGTGCGTTTCTTATATTCTAAGTTTTCAGTGCAACTCACTCATATACTATGTAATACACTGTGCGTTTCTTATATTCTAAGTTTTTCAGTGCAACTCACTCATATACTATGTACTACACTGTGCGTTTCTTATATTCTAAGTTTTTCAGTGCAACTCACTCATATACTATGTACTACACTGTGCGTTTCTTATATTCTAAGTTTTTGAGTGCAACTCACTCATATACTATGTACTACACTGTGCGTTTCTTATATTCTAAGTTTTTCAGTGCAACTCACTCATATACTATGTACTACACTGTGCGTTTCTTATATTCTAAGTTTTTGAGTGCAACTCACTCATATACTATGTACTACACTGTGCGTTTCTTATATTCTAAGTTTTTCAGTGCAACTCACTCATATACTATGTACTACACTGTGCGTTTCTTATATTCTAAGTTTTTCAGTGCAACTCACTCATATACTATGTACTACACTGTGCGTTTCTTATATTCTAAGTTTTTCAGTGCAACTCACTCATATACTATGTACTACACTGTGCGTTTCTAATATTCTAAGTTTTTCAGTGCAACTCACTCATATACTATGTACTACACTGTGCGTTTCTTATATTCTAAGTTTTTCAGTGCAACTCACTCATATACTATGTACTACACTGTGCGTTTCTTATATTCTAAGTTTTTCAGTGCAACTCACTCATATACTATGTACTACACTGTGCGTTTCTTATATTCTAAGTTTTTCAGTGCAACTCACTCATATACTATGTACTACACTGTGCGTTTCTTATATTCTAAGTTTTTCAGTGCAACTCACTCATATACTATGTACTACACTGTGCGTTTCTTATATTCTAAGTTTTTCAGTGCAACTCACTCATATACTATGTACTACACTGTGCGTTTCTTATATTCTAAGTTTTTCAGTGCAACTCACTCATATACTATGTACTACACTGTGCGTTTCTTATATTCTAAGTTTTTCAGTGCAACTCACTCATATACTATGTACTACACTGTGCGTTTCTTATATCTAAGTTTTTCAGTGCAACTCACTCATATACTATGTACTACACTGTGCATTTCGTGTAATGCGGGTTTTTCAGTAAATTCTAAGTTTTTCAGTGCAACTCACTCATATACTATGTACTACACTGTGCGTTTCTTATATTCTAAGTTTTTCAGTGCAACTCACTCATATACTATGTACTACACTGTGCGTTTCTTATATTCTAAGTTTTTCAGTGCAACTCACTCATATACTATGTACTACACTGTGCGTTTCTTATATTCTAAGTTTTTGAGTGCAACTCACTCATATACTATGTACTACACTGTGCGTTTCTTATATTCTAAGTTTTTCAGTGCAACTCACTCATATACTATGTACTACACTGTGCGTTTCTTATATTCTAAGTTTTTCAGTGCAACTCACTCATATACTATGTACTACACTGTGCGTTTCTTATATTCTAAGTTTTTCAGTGCAACTCACTCATATACTATGTACTACACTGTGCGTTTCTTATATTCTAAGTTTTTCAGTGCAACTCACTCATATACTATGTACTACACTGTGCGTTTCTTATATTCTAAGTTTTTCAGTGCAACTCACTCATATACTATGTACTACACTGTGCGTTTCTTATATTCTAAGTTTTTCAGTGCAACTCACTCATATACTATGTACTACACTGTGCGTTTCTTATATTCTAAGTTTTTCAGTGCAACTCACTCATATACTATGTACTACACTGTGCGTTTCTTATATTCTAAGTTTTTCAGTGCAACTCACTCATATACTATGTACTACACTGTGCGTTTCTTATATTCTAAGTTTTTCAGTGCAACTCACTCATATACTATGTACTACACTGTGCGTTTCTTATATTCTAAGTTTTTCAGTGCAACTCACTCATATACTATGTACTACACTGTGCGTTTCTTATATTCTAAGTTTTTCAGTGCAACTCACTCATATACTATGTACTACACTGTGCGTTTCTTATATTCTAAGTTTTTCAGTGCAACTCACTCATATACTATGTACTACACTGTGCGTTTCTTATATTCTAAGTTTTTCAGTGCAACTCACTCATATACTATGTACTACACTGTGCGTTTCTTATATTCTAAGTTTTTCAGTGCAACTCACTCATATACTATGTACTACACTGTGCGTTTCTTATATTCTAAGTTTTTCAGTGCAACTCACTCATATACTATGTACTACACTGTGCGTTTCTTATATTCTAGAGTTTTTCAGTGCAACTCACTCATATACTATGTACTACACTGTGCGTTTCTTATATTCTAAGTTTTTGAGTGCAACTCACTCATATACTATGTACTACACTGTGCGTTTCTTATATTCTAAGTTTTTCAGTGCAACTCACTCATATACTATGTACTACACTGTGCGTTTCTTATATTCTAAGTTTTTCAGTGCAACTCACTCATATACTATGTACTACACTGTGCGTTTCTTATATTCTAAGTTTTTCAGTGCAACTCACTCATATACTATGTACTACACTGTGCGTTTCTTATATTCTAAGTTTTTCAGTGCAACTCACTCATATACTATGCACTACACTGTGCGTTTCTTATATTCTAAGTTTTTCAGTGCAACTCACTCATATACTATGTACTACACTGTGCGTTTCTTATATTCTAAGTTTTTCAGTGCAACTCACTCATATACTATGTACTACACTGTGCGTTTCTTATATTCTAAGTTTTTCAGTGCAACTCACTCATATACTATGTACTACACTGTGCGTTTCTTATATTCTAAGTTTTTGAGTGCAACTCACTCATATACTATGTACTACACTGTGCGTTTCTTATATTCTAAGTTTTTCAGTGCAACTCACTCATATACTATGTACTACACTGTGCGTTTCTATATTCTAAGTTTTTCAGTGCAACTCACTCATATACTATGTACTACACTGTGCGTTTCTTATATTCTAAGTTTTTCAGTGCAACTCACTCATATACTATGTACTACACTGTGCGTTTCTTATATTCTAAGTTTTTCAGTGCAACTCACTCATATACTATGTACTACACTGTGCGTTTCTTATATTCTAAGTTTTTCAGTGCAACTCACTCATATACTATGTACTACACTGTGCGTTTCTTATATTCTAAGTTTTTCAGTGCAACTCACTCATATACTATGTACTACACTGTGCGTTTCTTATATTCTAGAGTTTTTCAGTGCAACTCACTCATATACTATGTACTACACTGTGCATTTCGTGTAATGCGGGTTTTTCAGTAAATTCTAAGTTTTTCAGTGCAACTCACTCATATACTATGTACTACACTGTGCGTGTCTTATATTCTAAGTTTTTCAGTGCAACTCACTCATATACTATGTACTACACTGTGCGTTTCTTATATTCTAAGTTTTTCAGTGCAACTCACTCATATACTATGTACTACACTGTGCGTTTCTTATATTCTAAGTTTTTCAGTGCAACTCACTCATATACTATGTACTACACTGTGCGTTTCTTATATTCTAAGTTTTTCAGTGCAACTCACTCATATACTATGTACTACACTGTGCGTTTCTTATATTCTAAGTTTTTCAGTGCAACTAACTCATATACTATGTACTACACTGTGCGTTTCTTATATTCTAAGTTTTTCAGTGCAACTCACTCATATACTATGTACTACACTGTGCCTTTCTTATATTCTAAGTTTTTCAGTGCAACTCACTCATATACTATATACTACACTGTGTGTTTCTTATATTCTAAGTTTTTCAGTGCAACTCACTCATATACTATGTACTACACTGTGCGTTTCTTATATTCTAGAGTTTTTCAGTGCAACTCACTCATATACTATGTACTACACTGTGCATTTCGTGTAATGCGGGTTTTTCAGTAAATTCTAAGTTTTTCAGTGCAACTCACTCATATACTATGTACTACACTGTGCGTTTCTTATATTCTAAGTTTTTCAGTGCAACTCACTCATATACTATGTACTACACTGTGCGTTTCTTATATTCTAAGTTTTTCAGTGCAACTCACTCATATACTATGTACTACACTGTGCGTTTCTTATATTCTAAGTTTTTCAGTGCAACTCACTCATATACTATGTACTACACTGTGCGTTTCTTATATTCTAAGTTTTTCAGGGCAACTCACTCATATACTATGTACTACACTGTGCGTTTCTTATATTCTAAGTTTTTAAGTGCAACTCACTCATATACTATGTACTACACTGTGCGTTTCTTATATTCTAAGTTTTTAAGTGCAACTCACTCATATACTATGTACTACACTGTGCGTTTCTTATATTCTAAGTTTTTCAGTGCAACTCACTCATATACTATGTACTACACTGTGCGTTTCTTATATTCTAAGTTTTTCAGTGCAACTCACTCATATACTATGTACTACACTGTGCGTTTCTTATATTCTAAGTTTTTCAGTGCAACTCACTTATATACTATGTACTACACTGTGCGTTTCTTATATTCTAAGTTTTTCAGTGCAACTCACTCATATACTATGTACTACACTGTGCGTTTCTTATATTCTAAGTTTTTCAGTGCAACTCACTCATATACTATGTACTACACTGTGCGTTTCTTATATTCTAAGTTTTTCAGTGCAACTCACTCATATATTATGTACTACACTGTGCGTTTCTTATATTCTAAGTTTTTCAGTGCAACTCACTCATATACTATGTACTACACTGTGCATTTCGTGTAATGCGGGTTTTTCAGTAAATTCTAAGTTTTTCAGTGCAACTCACTCATATACTATGTACTACACTGTGCGTTTCTTATATTCTAAGTTTTTCAGTGCAACTCACTCATATACTATGTACTACACTGTGCGTTTCTTATATTCTAAGTTTTTCAGTGCAACTCACTCATATACTATGTACTACACTGTGCGTTTCTTATATTCTAAGTTTTTCAGTGCAACTCACTCATATACTATGTACTACACTGTGCGTTTCTTATATTCTAAGTTTTTCAGTGCAACTCACTCATATACTATGTACTACACTGTGCGTTTCTTATATTCTAAGTTTTTCAGTGCAACTCACTCATATACTATGTACTACACTGTGCGTTTCTTATATTCTAAGTTTTTCAGTGCAACTCACTCATATACTATGTACTACACTGTGCGTTTCTTATATTCTAGAGTTTTTCAGTGCAACTCACTCATATACTATGTACTACACTGTGCGTTTCTTATATTCTAAGTTTTTGAGTGCAACTCACTCATATACTATGTACTACACTGTGCGTTTCTTATATTCTAAGTTTTTCAGTTCAACTCACTCATATACTATGTACTACACTGTGCGTTTCTTATATTCTAAGTTTTTCAGTGCAACTCACTCATATACTATGTACTACACTGTGCGTTTCTTATATTCTAAGTTTTTCAGTGCAACTCACTCATATACTATGTACTACACTGTGCGTTTCTTATATTCTAAGTTTTTCAGTGCAACTCACTCATATACTATGCACTACACTGTGCGTTTCTTATATTCTAAGTTTTTCAGTGCAACTCACTCATATACTATGTACTACACTGTGCGTTTCTTATATTCTAAGTTTTTCAGTGCAACTCACTCATATACTATGTACTACACTGTGCGTTTCTTATATTCTAAGTTTTTCAGTGCAACTCACTCATATACTATGTACTACACTGTGCGTTTCTTATATTCTAAGTTTTTGAGTGCAACTCACTCATATACTATGTACTACACTGTGCGTTTCTTATATTCTAAGTTTTTCAGTGCAACTCACTCATATACTATGTACTACACTGTGCGTTTCTATATTCTAAGTTTTTCAGTGCAACTCACTCATATACTATGTACTACACTGTGCGTTTCTTATATTCTAAGTTTTTCAGTGCAACTCACTCATATACTATGTACTACACTGTGCGTTTCTTATATTCTAAGTTTTTCAGTGCAACTCACTCATATACTATGTACTACACTGTGCGTTTCTTATATTCTAAGTTTTTCAGTGCAACTCACTCATATACTATGTACTACACTGTGCGTTTCTTATATTCTAAGTTTTTCAGTGCAACTCACTCATATACTATGTACTACACTGTGCGTTTCTTATATTCTAGAGTTTTTCAGTGCAACTCACTCATATACTATGTACTACACTGTGCATTTCGTGTAATGCGGGTTTTTCAGTAAATTCTAAGTTTTTCAGTGCAACTCACTCATATACTATGTACTACACTGTGCGTGTCTTATATTCTAAGTTTTTCAGTGCAACTCACTCATATACTATGTACTACACTGTGCGTTTCTTATATTCTAAGTTTTTCAGTGCAACTCACTCATATACTATGTACTACACTGTGCGTTTCTTATATTCTAAGTTTTTCAGTGCAACTCACTCATATACTATGTACTACACTGTGCGTTTCTTATATTCTAAGTTTTTCAGTGCAACTCACTCATATACTATGTACTACACTGTGCGTTTCTTATATTCTAAGTTTTTCAGTGCAACTAACTCATATACTATGTACTACACTGTGCGTTTCTTATATTCTAAGTTTTTCAGTGCAACTCACTCATATACTATGTACTACACTGTGCCTTTCTTATATTCTAAGTTTTTCAGTGCAACTCACTCATATACTATATACTACACTGTGTGTTTCTTATATTCTAAGTTTTTCAGTGCAACTCACTCATATACTATGTACTACACTGTGCGTTTCTTATATTCTAGAGTTTTTCAGTGCAACTCACTCATATACTATGTACTACACTGTGCATTTCGTGTAATGCGGGTTTTTCAGTAAATTCTAAGTTTTTCAGTGCAACTCACTCATATACTATGTACTACACTGTGCGTTTCTTATATTCTAAGTTTTTCAGTGCAACTCACTCATATACTATGTACTACACTGTGCGTTTCTTATATTCTAAGTTTTTCAGTGCAACTCACTCATATACTATGTACTACACTGTGCGTTTCTTATATTCTAAGTTTTTCAGTGCAACTCACTCATATACTATGTACTACACTGTGCGTTTCTTATATTCTAAGTTTTTAAGTGCAACTCACTCATATACTATGTACTACACTGTGCGTTTCTTATATTCTAAGTTTTTAAGTGCAACTCACTCATATACTATGTACTACACTGTGCGTTTCTTATATTCTAAGTTTTTCAGTGCAACTCACTCATATACTATGTACTACACTGTGCGTTTCTTATATTCTAAGTTTTTCAGTGCAACTCACTCATATACTATGTACTACACTGTGCGTTTCTTATATTCTAAGTTTTTCAGTGCAACTCACTCATATACTATGTACTACACTGTGCGTTTCTTATATTCTAAGTTTTTCAGTGCAACTCACTCATATACTATGTACTACACTGTGCGTTTCTTATATTCTAAGTTTTTCAGTGCAACTCACTCATATACTATGTACTACACTGTGCGTTTCTTATATTCTAAGTTTTTCAGTGCAACTCACTCATATATTATGTACTACACTGTGCGTTTCTTATATTCTAAGTTTTTCAGTGCAACTCACTCATATACTATGTACTACACTGTGCATTTCGTGTAATGCGGGTTTTTCAGTAAATTCTAAGTTTTTCAGTGCAACTCACTCATATACTATGTACTACACTGTGCGTTTCTTATATTCTAAGTTTTTCAGTGCAACTCACTCATATACTATGTACTACACTGTGCGTTTCTTATATTCTAAGTTTTTCAGTGCAACTCACTCATATACTATGTACTACACTGTGCGTTTCTTATATTCTAAGTTTTTCAGTGCAACTCACTCATATACTATGTACTACACTGTGCGTTTCTTATATTCTAAGTTTTTCAGTGCAACTCACTCATATACTATGTACTACACTGTGCGTTTCTTATATTCTAAGTTTTTCAGTGCAACTCACTCATATACTATGTACTACACTGTGCGTTTCTTATATTCTAAGTTTTTCAGTGCAACTCACTCATATACTATGTACTACACTGTGCGTTTCTTATATTCTAAGTTTTTGAGTGCAACTCACTCATATACTATGTACTACACTGTGCGTTTCTTATATTCTAAGTTTTTCAGTGCAACTCACTCATATACTATGTACTACACTGTGCGTTTCTTATATTCTAAGTTTTTCAGTGCAACTCACTCATATACTATGTACTACACTGTGCGTTTCTTATATTCTAAGTTTTTTCACTCATATACTATGTACTACACTGTGCGTTTCTTATATTCTAATTTTTCAGTGCAACTCACTCATATACTATGTACTACACTGTGCGTTTCTTATATTCTAAGTTTTTCAGTGCAACTCACTCATATACTATGTACTGCACTGTGCGTTTCTTATATTCTAAGTTTTTCAGTGCAACTCACTCATATACTATGTACTACACTGTGCGTTTCTTATATTCTAAGTTTTTCAGTGCAACTCACTCATATACTATGTACTACACTGTGCGTTTCTTATATTCTAAGTTTTTCAGTGCAACTCACTCATATACTATGTACTACACTGTGCGTTTCTTATATTCTAAGTTTTTCAGTGCAACTCACTCATATACTATGTACTACACTGTGCGTTTCTTATATTCTAAGTTTTTCAGTGCAACTCACTCATATACTATGTACTACACTGTGCGTTTCTTATATTCTAAGTTTTTCAGTGCAACTCACTCATATACTATGTACTACACTGTGCGTTTCTTATATTCTAAGTTTTTCAGTGCAACTCACTCATATACTATGTACTACACTGTGCGTTTCTTATATTCTAAGTTTTTCAGTGCAACTCACCCATATACTATGTACTACACTGTGCGTTTCTTATATTCTAAGTTTTTCAGTGCAACTCACTCATATACTATGTACTACACTGTGCGTTTCTTATATTCTAAGTTTTTCAGTGCAACTCACTCATATACTATGTACTACACTGTGCGTTTCTTATATTCTAAGTTTTTCAGTGCAACTCACTCATATACTATGTACTACACTGTGCGTTTCTTATATTCTAAGTTTTTCAGTGCAACTCACTCATATACTATGTACTACACTGTGCATTTCGTGTAATGCGGGTTTTTCAGTAAATTCTAAGTTTTTGAGTGCAACTCACTCATATACTATGTACTACACTGTGCGTTTCTTATATTCTAAGTTTTTCAGTGCAACTCACTCATATACTATGTACTACACTGTGCGTTTCTTATATTCTAAGTTTTTCAGTGCAACTCACTCATATACTATGTACTACACTGTGCGTTTCTTATATTCTAAGTTTTTCAGTGCAACTCACTCATATACTATGTACTACACTGTGCGTTTCTTATATTCTAAGTTTTTGAGTGCAACTCACTCATATACTATGTACTACACTGTGCGTTTCTTATATTCTAAGTTTTTCAGTGCAACTCACTCATATACTATGTACTACACTGTGCGTTTCTTATATTCTAAGTTTTTCAGTGCAACTCACTCATATACTATGTACTACACTGTGCGTTTCTTATATTCTAAGTTTTCAGTGCAACTCACTCATATACTATGTACTACACTGTGCGTTTCTTATATTCTAAGTTTTTCAGTGCAACTCACTCATATACTATGTACTACACTGTGCGTTTCTTATATTCTAAGTTTTTGAGTGCAACTCACTCATATACTATGTACTACACTGTGCGTTTCTTATATTCTAAGTTTTTCAGTGCAACTCACTCATATACTATGTACTACACTGTGCGTTTCTTATATTCTAAGTTTTTGAGTGCAACTCACTCATATACTATGTACTACACTGTGCGTTTCTTATATTCTAAGTTTTTCAGTGCAACTCACTCATATACTATGTACTACACTGTGCGTTTCTTATATTCTAAGTTTTTCAGTGCAACTCACTCATATACTATGTACTACAGTGTGCGTTTCTTATATTCTAAGTTTTTCAGTGCAACTCACTCATATACTATGTACTACACTGTGCGTTTCTTATATTCTAAGTTTTTCAGTGCAACTCACTCATATACTATGTACTACACTGTGCGTTTCTTATATTCTAAGTTTTTCAGTGCAACTCACTCATATACTATGTACTACACTGTGCGTTTCTTATATTCTAAGTTTTTCAGTGCAACTCACTCATATACTATGTACTACACTGTGCGTTTCTTATATTCTAAGTTTTTCAGTGCAACTCACTCATATACTATGTACTACACTGTGCGTTTCTTATATTCTAAGTTTTTCAGTGCAACTCACTCATATACTATGTACTACACTGTGCGTTTCTTATATTCTAAGTTTTTCAGTGCAACTCACTCATATACTATGTACTACACTGTGCGTTTCTTATATTCTAAGTTTTTCAGTGCAACTCACTCATATACTATGTACTACACTGTGCGTTTCTTATATTCTAAGTTTTTCAGTGCAACTCACTCATATACTATGTACTACACTGTGCGTTTCTTATATTCTAAGTTTTTCAGTGCAACTCACTCATATACTATGTACTAAACTGTGCGTTTCTTATATTCTAAGTTTTTGAGTGCAACTCACTCATATACTATGTACTACACTGTGCGTTTCTTATATTCTAAGTTTTTCAGTGCAACTCACTCATATACTATGTACTACACTGTGCGTTTCTTATATTCTAAGTTTTTGAGTGCAACTCACTCATATACTATGTACTACACTGTGCGTTTCTTATATTCTAAGTTTTTCAGTGCAACTCACTCATATACTATGTACTACACTGTGCGTTTCTTATATTCTAATTTTTCAGTGCAACTCACTCATATACTATGTACTACACTGTGCGTTTCTTATATTCTAAGTTTTTCAGTGCAACTCACTCATATACTATGTACTGCACTGTGCGTTTCTTATATTCTAAGTTTTTCAGTGCAACTCACTCATATACTATGTACTACACTGTGCGTTTCTTATATTCTAAGTTTTTCAGTGCAACTCACTCATATACTATGTACTACACTGTGCGTTTCTTATATTCTAAGTTTTTCAGTGCAACTCACTCATATACTATGTACTACACTGTGCGTTTCTTATATTCTAAGTTTTTCAGTGCAACTCACTCATATACTATGTACTACACTGTGCGTTTCTTATATTCTAAGTTTTTGAGTGCAACTCACTCATATACTATGTACTACACTGTGCGTTTCTTATATTCTAAGTTTTTCAGTGCAACTCACTCATATACTATGTACTACACTGTGCGTTTCTTATATTCTAAGTTTTTCAGTGCAACTCACTCATATACTATGTACTACACTGTGCGTTTCTTATATTCTAAGTTTTTCAGTGCAACTCACTCATATACTATGTACTACACTGTGCGTTTCTTATATTCTAAGTTTTTCAGTGCAACTCACTCATATACTATGTACTACACTGTGCATTTCGTGTAATGCGGGTTTTTCAGTAAATTCTAAGTTTTTAAGTGCAACTCACTCATATACTATGTACTACACTGTGCGTTTCTTATATTCTAAGTTTTTCAGTGCAACTCACTCATATACTATGTACTACACTGTGCGTTTCTTATATTCTAAGTTTTTGAGTGCAACTCACTCATATACTATGTACTACACTGTGCGTTTCTTATATTCTAAGTTTTTCAGTGCAACTCACTCATATACTATGTACTACACTGTGCGTTTCTTATATTCTAATTTTTCAGTGCAACTCACTCATATACTATGTACTACACTGTGCGTTTCTTATATTCTAAGTTTTTCAGTGCAACTCACTCATATACTATGTACTACACTGTGCGTTTCTTATATTCTAAGTTTTTCAGTGCAACTCACTCATATACTATGTACTACACTGTGCGTTTCTTATATTCTAATTTTTTCAGTGCAACTCACTCATATACTATGTACTACACTGTGCGTTTCTTATATTCTAAGTTTTTCAGTGCAACTCACTCATATACTATGTACTACACTGTGCGTTTCTTATATTCTAAGTTTTTGAGTGCAACTCACTCATATACTATGTACTACACTGTGCGTTTCTTATATTCTAAGTTTTTCAGTGCAACTCACTCATATACTATGTACTACACTGTGCGTTTCTTATATTCTAAGTTTTTCAGTGCAACTCACTCATATACTATGTACTACACTGTGCGTTTCTTATATTCTAAGTTTTTGAGTGCAACTCACTCATATACTATGTACTACACTGTGCGTTTCTTATATTCTAAGTTTTTCAGTGCAACTCACTCATATACTATGTACTACACTGTGCGTTTCTTATATTCTAATTTTTCAGTGCAACTCACTCATATACTATGTACTACACTGTGCGTTTCTTATATTCTAAGTTTTTCAGTGCAACTCACTCATATACTATGTACTACACTGTGCGTTTCTTATATTCTAAGTTTTTCAGTGCAACTCACTCATATACTATGTACTACACTGTGCGTTTCTTATATTCTAAGTTTTTCAGTGCAACTCACTCATATACTATGTACTACACTGTGCGTTTCTTATATTCTAAGTTTTTCAGTGCAACTCACTCATATACTATGTACTACACTGTGCGTTTCTTATATTCTAAGTTTTTCAGTGCAACTCACTCATATACTATGTACTACACTGTGCGTTTCTTATATTCTAAGTTTTTCAGTGCAACTCACTCATATACTATGTACTACACTGTGCGTTTCTTATATTCTAAGTTTTTCAGTGCAACTCACTCATATACTATGTACTAAACTGTGCGTTTCTTATATTCTAAGTTTTTGAGTGCAACTCACTCATATACTATGTACTACACTGTGCGTTTCTTATATTCTAAGTTTTTCAGTGCAACTCACTCATATACTATGTACTACACTGTGCGTTTCTTATATTCTAAGTTTTTGAGTGCAACTCACTCATATACTATGTACTACACTGTGCGTTTCTTATATTCTAAGTTTTTCAGTGCAACTCACTCATATACTATGTACTACACTGTGCGTTTCTTATATTCTAATTTTTCAGTGCAACTCACTCATATACTATGTACTACACTGTGCGTTTCTTATATTCTAAGTTTTTCAGTGCAACTCACTCATATACTATGTACTGCACTGTGCGTTTCTTATATTCTAAGTTTTTCAGTGCAACTCACTCATATACTATGTACTACACTGTGCGTTTCTTATATTCTAAGTTTTTCAGTGCAACTCACTCATATACTATGTACTACACTGTGCGTTTCTTATATTCTAAGTTTTTCAGTGCAACTCACTCATATACTATGTACTACACTGTGCGTTTCTTATATTCTAAGTTTTTCAGTGCAACTCACTCATATACTATGTACTACACTGTGCGTTTCTTATATTCTAAGTTTTTGAGTGCAACTCACTCATATACTATGTACTACACTGTGCGTTTCTTATATTCTAAGTTTTTCAGTGCAACTCACTCATATACTATGTACTACACTGTGCGTTTCTTATATTCTAAGTTTTTCAGTGCAACTCACTCATATACTATGTACTACACTGTGCGTTTCTTATATTCTAAGTTTTTCAGTGCAACTCACTCATATACTATGTACTACACTGTGCGTTTCTTATATTCTAAGTTTTTCAGTGCAACTCACTCATATACTATGTACTACACTGTGCATTTCGTGTAATGCGGGTTTTTCAGTAAATTCTAAGTTTTTAAGTGCAACTCACTCATATACTATGTACTACACTGTGCGTTTCTTATATTCTAAGTTTTTCAGTGCAACTCACTCATATACTATGTACTACACTGTGCGTTTCTTATATTCTAAGTTTTTGAGTGCAACTCACTCATATACTATGTACTACACTGTGCGTTTCTTATATTCTAAGTTTTTCAGTGCAACTCACTCATATACTATGTACTACACTGTGCGTTTCTTATATTCTAATTTTTCAGTGCAACTCACTCATATACTATGTACTACACTGTGCGTTTCTTATATTCTAAGTTTTTCAGTGCAACTCACTCATATACTATGTACTACACTGTGCGTTTCTTATATTCTAAGTTTTTCAGTGCAACTCACTCATATACTATGTACTACACTGTGCGTTTCTTATATTCTAATTTTTTCAGTGCAACTCACTCATATACTATGTACTACACTGTGCGTTTCTTATATTCTAAGTTTTTCAGTGCAACTCACTCATATACTATGTACTACACTGTGCGTTTCTTATATTCTAAGTTTTTGAGTGCAACTCACTCATATACTATGTACTACACTGTGCGTTTCTTATATTCTAAGTTTTTCAGTGCAACTCACTCATATACTATGTACTACACTGTGCGTTTCTTATATTCTAAGTTTTTCAGTGCAACTCACTCATATACTATGTACTACACTGTGCGTTTCTTATATTCTAAGTTTTTGAGTGCAACTCACTCATATACTATGTACTACACTGTGCGTTTCTTATATTCTAAGTTTTTCAGTGCAACTCACTCATATACTATGTACTACACTGTGCGTTTCTTATATTCTAATTTTTCAGTGCAACTCACTCATATACTATGTACTACACTGTGCGTTTCTTATATTCTAAGTTTTTCAGTGCAACTCACTCATATACTATGTACTACACTGTGCGTTTCTTATATTCTAAGTTTTTCAGTGCAACTCACTCATATACTATGTACTACACTGTGCGTTTCTTATATTCTAAGTTTTTCAGTGCAACTCACTCATATACTATGTACTACACTGTGCGTTTCTTATATTCTAAGTTTTTCAGTGCAACTCACTCATATACTATGTACTACACTGTGCGTTTCTTATATTCTAAGTTTTTGAGTGCAACTCACTCATATACTATGTACTACACTGTGCGTTTCTTATATTCTAAGTTTTTCAGTGCAACTCACTCATATACTATGTACTACACTGTGCGTTTCTTATATTCTAAGTTTTTCAGTGCAACTCACTCATATACTATGTACTACACTGTGCGTTTCTTATATTCTAAGTTTTTGAGTGCAACTCACTCATATACTATGTACTACACTGTGCGTTTCTTATATTCTAAGTTTTTCAGTGCAACTCACTCATATACTATGTACTACACTGTGCATTTCGTGTAATGCGGGTTTTTCAGTAAATTCTAAGTTTTTCAGTGCAACTCACTCATATACTATGTACTACACTGTGCGTTTCTTATATTCTAAGTTTTTCAGTGCAACTCACTCATATACTATGTACTACACTGTGCGTTTCTTATATTCTAAGTTTTTCAGTGCAACTCACTCATATACTATGTACTACACTGTGCATTTCGTGTAATGCGGGTTTTTCAGTAAATTCTAAGTTTTTAAGTGCAACTCACTCATATACTATGTACTACACTGTGCGTTTCTTATATTCTAAGTTTTTCAGTGCAACTCACTCATATACTATGTACTACACTGTGCGTTTCTTATATTCTAAGTTTTTGAGTGCAACTCACTCATATACTATGTACTACACTGTGCGTTTCTTATATTCTAAGTTTTTCAGTGCAACTCACTCATATACTATGTACTACACTGTGCGTTTCTTATATTCTAATTTTTCAGTGCAACTCACTCATATACTATGTACTACACTGTGCGTTTCTTATATTCTAAGTTTTTCAGTGCAACTCACTCATATACTATGTACTACACTGTGCGTTTCTTATATTCTAAGTTTTTCAGTGCAACTCACTCATATACTATGTACTACACTGTGCGTTTCTTATATTCTAATTTTTTCAGTGCAACTCACTCATATACTATGTACTACACTGTGCGTTTCTTATATTCTAAGTTTTTCAGTGCAACTCACTCATATACTATGTACTACACTGTGCGTTTCTTATATTCTAAGTTTTTGAGTGCAACTCACTCATATACTATGTACTACACTGTGCGTTTCTTATATTCTAAGTTTTTCAGTGCAACTCACTCATATACTATGTACTACACTGTGCGTTTCTTATATTCTAAGTTTTTCAGTGCAACTCACTCATATACTATGTACTACACTGTGCGTTTCTTATATTCTAAGTTTTTGAGTGCAACTCACTCATATACTATGTACTACACTGTGCGTTTCTTATATTCTAAGTTTTTCAGTGCAACTCACTCATATACTATGTACTACACTGTGCGTTTCTTATATTCTAATTTTTCAGTGCAACTCACTCATATACTATGTACTACACTGTGCGTTTCTTATATTCTAAGTTTTTCAGTGCAACTCACTCATATACTATGTACTACACTGTGCGTTTCTTATATTCTAAGTTTTTCAGTGCAACTCACTCATATACTATGTACTACACTGTGCGTTTCTTATATTCTAAGTTTTTCAGTGCAACTCACTCATATACTATGTACTACACTGTGCGTTTCTTATATTCTAAGTTTTTCAGTGCAACTCACTCATATACTATGTACTACACTGTGCGTTTCTTATATTCTAAGTTTTTGAGTGCAACTCACTCATATACTATGTACTACACTGTGCGTTTCTTATATTCTAAGTTTTTCAGTGCAACTCACTCATATACTATGTACTACACTGTGCGTTTCTTATATTCTAAGTTTTTCAGTGCAACTCACTCATATACTATGTACTACACTGTGCGTTTCTTATATTCTAAGTTTTTGAGTGCAACTCACTCATATACTATGTACTACACTGTGCGTTTCTTATATTCTAAGTTTTTCAGTGCAACTCACTCATATACTATGTACTACACTGTGCATTTCGTGTAATGCGGGTTTTTCAGTAAATTCTAAGTTTTTCAGTGCAACTCACTCATATACTATGTACTACACTGTGCGTTTCTTATATTCTAAGTTTTTCAGTGCAACTCACTCATATACTATGTACTACACTGTGCGTTTCTTATATTCTAAGTTTTTCAGTGCAACTCACTCATATACTATGTACTACACTGTGCGTTTCTTATATTCTAAGTTTTTCAGTGCAACTCACTCATATACTATGTACTACACTGTGCGTTTCTTATATTCTAAGTTTTTCAGTGCAACTCACTCATATACTATGTACTACACTGTGCGTTTCTTATATTCTATGTTTTTCAGTGCAACTCACTCATATACTATGTACTACACTGTGCGTTTCTTATATTCTAAGTTTTTCAGTGCAACTCACTCATATACTATGTACTACACTGTGCGTTTCTTATATTCTAAGTTTTTCAGTGCAACTCACTCATATACTATGTACTACACTGTGCGTTTCTTATATTCTAAGTTTTTCAGTGCAACTCACTCATATACTATGTACTACACTGTGCGTTTCTTATATTCTAAGTTTTTCAGTGCAACTCACTCATATACTATGTACTACACTGTGCGTTTCTTATATTCTAATTTTTCAGTGCAACTCACTCATATACTATGTACTACACTGTGCGTTTCTTATATTCTAAGTTTTTCAGTGCAACTCACTCATATACTATGTACTACACTGTGCGTTTCTTATATAATAAGTTTTTCAGTGCAACTCACTCATATACTATGTACTACACTGTGCGTTTCTTATATTCTAAGTTTTTCAGTGCAACTCACTCATATACTATGTACTACACTGTGCGTTTCTTATATTCTAAGTTTTTCAGTGCAACTCACTCATATACTATGTACTACACTGTGCGTTTCTTATATTCTAAGTTTTTGAGTGCAACTCACTCATATACTATGTACTACACTGAGCGTTTCTTATATTCTAAGTTTTTGAGTGCAACTCACTCATATACTATGTACTACACTGTGCGTTTCTTATATTCTAAGTTTTTCAGTGCAACTCACTCATATACTATGTACTACACTGTGCGTTTCTTATATTCTAAGTTTTTCAGTGCAACTCACTCATATACTATGTACTACACTGTGCATTTCGTGTAATGCGGGTTTTTCAGTAAATTCTAAGTTTTTCAGTGCAACTCACTCATATACTATGTACTACACTGTGCGTTTCTTATATTCTAAGTTTTTCAGTGCAACTCACTCATATACTATGTACTACACTGTGCGTTTCTTATATTCTAAGTTTTTCAGTGCAACTCACTCATATACTATGTACTACACTGTGCGTTTCTTATATTCTAAGTTTTTGAGTGCAACTCACTCATATACTATGTACTACACTGTGCGTTTCTTATATTCTAAGTTTTTCAGTGCAACTAACTCATATACTATGTACTACACTGTGCGTTTCTTATATTCTAAGTTTTTCAGTGCAACTCACTCATATACTATGTACTACACTGTGCCTTTCTTATATTCTAAGTTTTTCAGTGCAACTCACTCATATACTATATACTACACTGTGTGTTTCTTATATTCTAAGTTTTTCAGTGCAACTCACTCATATACTATGTACTACACTGCGCGTTTCTTATATTCTAGAGTTTTTCAGTGCAACTCACTCATATACTATGTACTACACTGTGCATTTCGTGTAATGCGGGTTTTTCAGTAAATTCTAAGTTTTTCAGTGCAACTCACTCATATACTATGTACTACACTGTGCGTTTCTTATATTCTAAGTTTTTCAGTGCAACTCACTCATATACTATGTACTACACTGTGCGTTTCTTATATTCTAAGTTTTTCAGTGCAACTCACTCATATACTATGTACTACACTGTGCGTTTCTTATATTCTAAGTTTTTCAGTGCAACTCACTCATATACTATGTACTACACTGTGCGTTTCTTATATTCTAAGTTTTTAAGTGCAACTCACTCATATACTATGTACTACACTGTGCGTTTCTTATATTCTAAGTTTTTAAGTGCAACTCACTCATATACTATGTACTACACTGTGCGTTTCTTATATTCTAAGTTTTTCAGTGCAACTCACTCATATACTATGTACTACACTGTGCGTTTCTTATATTCTAAGTTTTTCAGTGCAACTCACTCATATACTATGTACTACACTGTGCGTTTCTTATATTCTAAGTTTTTCAGTGCAACTCACTTATATACTATGTACTACACTGTGCGTTTCTTATATTCTAAGTTTTTCAATGCAACTCACTCATATACTATGTACTACACTGTGCGTTTCTTATATTCTAAGTTTTTCAGTGCAACTCACTCATATACTATGTACTACACTGTGCGTTTCTTATATTCTAAGTTTTTCAGTGCAACTCACTCATATATTATGTACTACACTGTGCGTTTCTTATATTCTAAGTTTTTCAGTGCAACTCACTCATATACTATGTACTACACTGTGCATTTCGTGTAATGCGGGTTTTTCAGTAAATTCTAAGTTTTTCAGTGCAACTCACTCATATACTATGTACTACACTGTGCGTTTCTTATATTCTAAGTTTTTCAGTGCAACTCACTCATATACTATGTACTACACTGTGCGTTTCTTATATTCTAAGTTTTTCAGTGCAACTCACTCATATACTATGTACTACACTGTGCGTTTCTTATATTCTAAGTTTTTCAGTGCAACTCACTCATATACTATGTACTACACTGTGCGTTTCTTATATTCTAAGTTTTTCAGTGCAACTCACTCATATACTATGTACTACACTGTGCGTTTCTTATATTCTAAGTTTTTCAGTGCAACTCACTCATATACTATGTACTACACTGTGCGTTTCTTATATTCTAAGTTTTTCAGTGCAACTCACTCATATACTATGTACTACACTGTGCGTTTCTTATATTCTAAGTTTTTCAGTGCAACTCACTCATATACTATGTACTACACTGTGCGTTTCTTATATTCTAAGTTTTTCAGTGCAACTCACTCATATACTATGTACTACACTGTGCGTTTCTTATATTCTAAGTTTTTGAGTGCAACTCACTCATATACTATGTACTACACTGTGCGTTTCTTATATTCTAAGTTTTTCAGTGCAACTCACTCATATACTATGTACTACACTGTGCGTTTCTTATATTCTAAGTTTTTCAGTGCAACTCACTCATATACTATGTACTACACTGTGCGTTTCTTATATTCTAAGTTTTTCAGTGCAACTCACTCATATACTATGTACTACACTGTGCGTTTCTTATATTCTAAGTTTTTCAGTGCAACTCACTCATATACTATGTACTACACTGTGCGTTTCTTATATTCTAAGTTTTTCAGTGCAACTCACTCATATACTATGTACTACACTGTGCGTTTCTTATATTCTAAGTTTTTCAGTGCAACTCACTCATATACTATGTACTACACTGTGCGTTTCTTATATTCTAAGTTTTTCAGTGCAACTCACTCATATACTATGTACTACACTGTGCGTTTCTTATATTCTAAGTTTTTCAGTGCAACTCACTCATATACTATGTACTACACTGTGCGTTTCTTATATTCTAAGTTTTTCAGTGCAACTCACTCATATACTATGTACTACACTGTGCGTTTCTTATATTCTAAGTTTTTCAGTGCAACTCACTCATATACTATGTACTACACTGTGCGTTTCTTATATTCTAAGTTTTTCAGTGCAACTCACTCATATACTATGTACTACACTGTGCGTTTCTTATATTCTAAGTTTTTCAGTGCAACTCACTCATATACTATGTACTACACTGTGCGTTTCTTATATTCTAAGTTTTTCAGTGCAACTCACTCATATACTATGTACTACACTGTGCGTTTCTTATATTCTAAGTTTTTCAGTGCAACTCACTCATATACTATGTACTACACTGTGCGTTTCTTATATTCTAAGTTTTTCAGTGCAACTCACTCATATACTATGTACTACACTGTGCGTTTCTTATATTCTAAGTTTTTCAGTGCAACTCACTCATATACTATGTACTACACTGTGCGTTTCTTATATTCTAAGTTTTTCAGTGCAACTCACTCATATACTATATACTACACTGTGTGTTTCTTATATTCTAAGTTTTTCAGTGCAACTCACTCATATACTATGTACTACACTGTGCGTTTCTTAT